>NC_088873.1:20971933-21015746 GCF_032884065.1 Artemia franciscana | reverse complement strand
ACCAATCCGAAATCCTAACCAAGATCCGATTCCACAGAATTCAATCAATCACGGCCTCCGTTCTTGGTGAGTATCAAGCTAGCTTTCGATCGGAAAGATCTAATATTGACGAGATCTTTCTGTGCGTCAACTGATGGAACGGCTCGTTGAGTTTAACAGAGACCTCTTTCAGCTCTTTATTGACTTCCGACAGGCCTTTGACCTAATATGGAGGAAGGGCTTGTGGCATGTTCTTAGACGCTATGGTGTCCCAGATGTAATAGTCAGTATCATTGAGGACATAGGCAGCCAATTTAAATGTCAAGTACTGACCACAATGGGCTCTCTGGTGAATTCTAAACTACTTCTAGAGTCCTTCAAGGATGCATCCTCTTACTGCACTGGTTTAACCCGTTTCTGCTTGCTATCCTCTCCCTGATACCCGTCGAATACGGAGCCAGAATAGGAGGAATCCTAATTGACAAAACTAGCACATACAGATGATATTGACCAGATATCCATTACCACCCAAGAACTCCGGTAACAGGCTGGCTGCATCTCTCAAGAAACAAAGCCATTTGGTATGTACATTAACACAAAGAAGACCGAAGGCATGGTCATATCATGACAAAAGATGAAAAACCCCCTTGGATAGTAACAGACGGTGAACAAGTGGATACCGTCCATCAATTTCTTTTCCCTGGCACTCTCTTGACAGCTGACAACTGCCACACTGTCAACATTAAACGCTACCTCAATCTTGCCAGCTATAGCTTCAAAAGACTATTAAATATCAGGAAATCTAGCCACCTTTCTAACCATCTGAAAGTGAATCTGTTCAGCAGTCTGATCATACCCATTGCTCTGTATGGGTGTGAAACCTGGCCATTAAAAGCTGAAAATGAACGCAACCTCCTTGCGTTTAAAATGAGATGTATGCACCGGATAGCCAAGATCAGATATACTGACCATGTCACAAACGAAGAAGTCTGAAGAAGGCTGAAGTCGCAAGATACTAACCAGATCGAAATCCAAAAACAGCAACTGTGCCGTTCCGGTCACGTTAAGTGATTGAATCCGGAAGGTCTGCTCGTAATCGCACTTGAAGGAAAAATAGAAGGACTTGGACCATAAGGAAGACCTTGCAATAGGTTGATCGGAAACTTTGACCGACAACGCATTGCCCAACTATCCCGAACTGCACTTGATAGAACAGTATAGATAGATAGATCGATAGATAGATTTATTCACACGAAAAGCCCAATTGGGCCATGGTGACATACACAAAACAAGTGAAAAAAAATACAGCAACAAACATAGACTGAACAGACATTAAACCAATTATTTAAGAAAACATCACAATACCTCATACCTACCCGGACTAACTTTCCAATATTATTTCTAGTTAAGTAACATCTACTTCTTAAAATTTCCGAAATCTAATCCCTCCCCCCAACCTATATCAAGCCCTAGTTCATCAGATTTTTGAAGAGATAACCGCAAGACGTCCCATGAAGATGGATGGGAATTAATTAGTAGTAGTAAATTATTTTTTTCAATTAGTGTGTATCTATCATTGGTGTAGTTTTTCATTTCTTAGTAAGTATTTTTATAAATCAAACTGGCTTAAATTTTATATCATAATCTACGGTGTTCATAATAACAATTGTATTTCTTTTGTCTGCGTTGATGATTAGTGTGGCTTGGTCTTTTTTCCAAATAATAAAAGATTTTAATTTCTTATTTTCATTGAGTTGAAAACGACAATGAAGGTTCAAAATCAATGACGCTCCTTACGGCTTCTCCTCGTGCCTCAGGCAGGTGTAGTTACCCAAGAAATCATCTGAATATCCCATGGAGAGCAATATCTAGTTTGTATAGTAGTCTCTTATACTGCGTTTGAGCATTCCAAGATTACTTATCTGACAAGCCCAATTATTTATCCTTCGCGTCCCACAAGATTAAATGACTTCAGAAATTTATAGGATAGTACTTAAAACGGTCTGGATTAGTTTTAGATAAGTTAACCTGCTAACCCTGGAAAATGAATGAATACTGTAGATAAGTGACGTCACGCATTATTTTTTTTTTCAAAAAGGAAAAGGTTTGTGAAATTATGCAGAGAACTAAAGGAGACAGTAACTATGGAAAATACCACACTTTCAGGGGTGTGTAAATAAGTTATGTTAACAGTGGAATACACGTGAGTAATGGTGTTATCTGCCTAGTTGCCTTTAGAATTTCAGTTGGCAGGTTGCTGGATAGGTATTTTTTGTTTCCTTGTACGGGTTACACCCAGAGAAATTAATATTAAGTGAATAAGCCGGATAAGAGATGCTCGAACAAAAGGATGCTCGAGGAGCCATATTATAGATTGTCAATTCTCACAGTCTTTGTCAACTTTGCAACGATCGAGTATGGGGGCCTTCTCTTACCCATACATATAGCATTCATAAGGTTACCCCTGCTTCTCCGGCATCCCAAAGGGTAATCAATATGGTATTTCCAGGGAGTTCTCTCATAGAATATGAGTCTTAAGTAGCACTATTTCTCTGTTCTCTGAAGTTCTGTCCCATCTAGTGACAGTTGGGGATTGAATATGTCTTTCTCTCTTAAGAGTAGTACTACAGCAGACTTGTCAAGTGAGAATTTCATATTCCTTTCAACAGCCCAAACAGGCAGGTAATCGAATGCTTTCATTATTTTAGCAGCATTAATAAAAAAAAAAAACACTTTCCGAAAAAGAATTTTCTTAAAGAAAAGTGTTGGCCATATTAAACTTCAGATCAGAAGAAATTGAAACCTAAAATAATTAAAACTCAAAATGACCAGAAATTACTATTAAAGAATAAATGAAACCCAAAATGATCAGTAATTAAATAAACAATCATAGCAAACAAACATACAATAGGTACTAATATAAATGAGCAAATAAATCTTGAAAAGAGCGAAACTTAAATTGAATATGAAAATCAAGCTTGAAACGAACAAAGATCACTACAAACAAAAAGTTGTTTTTTGCCTCCTTCTCTCACTGTAAAAGTCTAAAAACTACTGCGTAATTGGGGCTTTACTGAAAACTATATGTGTCTTAAACAGTCTTGGAAATTACAAATAAAATCAAACTGAATATTTGATACATAATAATATTAATTCTTGAAAGACCATCAGTTCAAGATTTTATTTCCCTTTCTTGTTTATTTTCATTTTCAATGCTGCATTAACTAGAAAAGAAAATATTTAGGGAAAGGGGCAGAATTCAAACTCCTGTTTGCAGAGAAACTATATTTTTCTTGAATAGTCTCGGAAAGAACTATTAAATTTAACTGAATTTTTGATATATAATTGTATTTATTTCTGAAAGCTCATCAGTTCAAAATTAAATTTTACTGTAATTTTATGTTTATTTTCAATATTGCAATACGTACAACAGAAAATTTTTGTAATATAATTTGTTTTCAGTAAAACCATAATGACGCAGTAGTTTTAGACTTATCAAACAGTTCGTGGTAACGAACTGTAGTAAGGAGCGATCCGGCTCAATAGGAACCAAAACTCTAAAAAATTGAATTTTGATATCAATAGCTACATCAAAAGAATCGCATTTTAATGCTGATTTTAAATATATAAGTTTCATCAAGTTTAGTCTTAGCCTTCAAAAGTTACGAGCCTGAGAAAATTTGCCTTATTTAGGAAAATAGGGGGAAAAACCTTAACGAAAATGACACCATCAGATTCAGCGTATCAGAGAACCCTACTGTAGAAGTTTCAAGCTCCTATCTACAAAAATGTGGAATTTTGCATTTTTTGCCAGAAGACAAATCACGGGTGCGTGTTTATTTGTTTTTTTTTTTTTTTTTTTTTTTTTTTTTTTCCCAGGGGTCATCGTATCGACCAAGTGGTCCTAGAATGTCGCAAGAGGGCTCATTCTAACGGAAATGAAAAGTTCTAGTGCCCTTTTTAAGTGACCAAAAAAATTGGAGGGCATCTAGGCCCCCTCCCACGCTCATTTTTTTCCCAAAGTCAACGGATCAAAATTTTGAGATAGCCATTTTGTTTAGCATAGTCGAAAATCATAATAACTATGTTTTTGGGGATGACTTACTCCCCCACAGTCCCTGGGGGAGGGGTTGCAAGTTACAAACTTCAACCAGTGTTTACATATAATAATGGTTATTGGGAAGTGTACAGACGTTTTCAGGGGGATTTTTTTTGGTTTTGGGGGTAGGGTTGAGGGAGGGGGCTATATGGGAGGATCTTTCCTTGGAGAAATATGCCATGGGGGAAAAAATTCAATGAAAAGGGCGCAGGACGAATGTGGTCACGTTAGAAAAAAACGTCAAATTAAGAGCTTAACATACAATGCTGGGTGTTCGGAGCCTCTCTATTATGGAGTATAATTTGAAAATAACACAACTATACGAGCGATAAAACATATATACCACAACCATAACTCAACTAACGAAAGAACTGCTAAGAGATAGCACAACTATCAAGCGAAAACAGGTGAAAACTAACGGGAAAATAAACGAACTAAGAGGTGGAAGGGGCCCAGAGAAAAAATATAATCCTTTTTCAATTTTGAGCCTAACTTCCGCAAAGGAGTAATAATGTCAGAAGCCCTGAAATACCGAATTATTTTCTTTTCAAACAGTTCGTGGTAAGGAACTGTAGTAAGGGGCGACCCGGCTCAATAGTAAACGAAATTCTAAAAAACGGAATTTTGATGTTAAAAGATACATCAAAAGAATCGAATTTTTACGCTGATTCTAAATATATAAGTTTCAATTAATTTAGTCTTTGTCATCAAAAGTTACGAGCCTGAGAAAATTTGTCCTATTTTGGAAAAAAGGGGGAAACATCCCCTAAAAGTCATAGAATCTTAACGAAAATCACACTATCGCATTCGGTATATCAGAGAACTCTATAGCAAAAATTTCAAGCTCCTATCTAAAAAATGTGGAATTTTGTATTTCTTGCCAGAAGACAAATCACGGGTGCGTGTTTATTTGTTTTTTTTTTTTTGTTTTTTTTCCCAGGGGTCATCTTATCGACCAAGTGGTCCTAGAATGTCGCGAGAGGGCTCATTCTAACGGAAATGAAAAGTTCTAGTGTCCTTTTTAAGTGACCAAAAAATTGGAGGGCAAATAGGCCCCCTCCCATGCTCATTTTATTCCAAAAGTCAACAGATTAAAATTTTAAGATAGCCATTTTGTTCAGCATAGTCGAAAACCATAATAACTATGTCTTTGGGAATGACTTACTCCCCCACAATCCCTGAGGGAGGGGTTGCAAGTTACAAACTTTGACCAATGTTTACATATAGTAATGGTTATTGGGAAGTGTACAGACGTTTTCATGGGGATTTTTTGGTTTGGGGGGTGGGGTTGATGGGAGAGGGCTTTGTGGGAGGATCTTTCCTTTGAGGAATATGTCATGGGGGAAGAAAAATTCAATGAAAAGGGCGCAGGATTTTCTAGCATTACTATAAAAAAACAATGAAAAAATAAACATGAAAACGTTTTTTCAAATGAAAGTAAGGAATAGCATTGAAATTTAAAACGAACAGAGATTATTACGCATATGAGGGGTTCTAAAAATACTTTAGCATAAAGAGCGAGGTATTTAGGAGGAGATAAATACCTCGCTCTTTATGCTAAAATATTTTTAGTGATTTCAACTATTTATTCTACGGCCTGTTTGATTCAGGGGTCATTCTTAAAGAGTTGGGACAAAACTTACGATTTAGTGTAAAGAGCGAGGTATTAACGAGGGTACAAACCCCCTCGTACACATAATAAAAATATAAGAATATAAAAGTTTGTTACGTAAGTTAATTCTTAAGTTACGTATATTTTTTACTAATAAAAACGTTCGTTGAATATTAAAAGTTCTAGTAGCCTTTTCAAGTAACCGAAAAATTGGAGGGCAGCTAGGCCTCCTTCCCCACCCCTTATTTCTCAAAATCGTCTGATCAAAACTAAGAGAAAGCCATTTAGCCAAAAAAAAAATTAATATACTAATTTCATTTCAATAATTTATGTGCGGAGAGCCAAAATCAAACATGCATTAATTCAAAAACGTTCAGAAATTAAATAAAAAAAAACTAGTTTTTTTAACTGAAAGTAAGGAGCGACATTAAAACTTAAAACGAACAGAAATTACTCCGTATATGAAATGGGTTGTCCCCTCCGCGTCCCACGCTCTTTACGCTAAAGTTTTTCATTGTTTTAAAAAGTAGAATTGTGGCAAAGAGTCAAACTTTAGCGTAAAGAGCGAGGGACTGCGGAGGGGACAACCCATTTCATATACGGAGTAATTTCTGTTCGTTTTAAGTTTTAATGTCGCTCCTTACTTTCAGTTAAAAAAACTAGTTTTTTTTTATTTAATATTGTGAGAGAAGGAGGCAAATTCAAACTTTTGTTTCTAATGGTTTTTTTCGCTTCAAGCCTGATTTGCATATTCGATTTAAGTTTCGTTAATTTTAAGATTTATTTAATCATTTATGTTAGTAACTATTGTACGTTTGTTTGCTATAATTATTTATTTGATTGCTGTTCGTTTTGGGTTTCATTTATGCTTTTAAAGCAAAATATTTTTGTTCCTTTTTAACTTGGTTTGCATATTCGATTTAAGCTTTAGTCATTTTAAGATTTATTTGTTCATTTATATTAGTAGCTATTGTTCGTTTTTTTGCTAAGATTGTTCATTTAATTTCTGTTCGCTTTAGGTTTCGTTTATTCTTTAATAGTAATTTAAAAAAAACAAATTTTTTTAACTGCTAGTAAGGAGCGTCATTAAAACTTAAAATGAACAGAAATTATTCCGTATATGAAAGGGGTTGTCCCCTCCTCAACGCCCCGCTCTTTGTCACGCTAAAGTTTGGCTCTTTGTCAAAACTTTACTTTAAAAAAAATAAAATAAAACTTTAGTGTAAAGAGCGAGGCGTTGATGAGGGGACAACCCCCTTCATATACGGAATAACTTATGTTCGTTTTAAGTTTTAATGTAACTCCTTACTTACAGTTAAAAAAAATTGTTTTTTTTTTATTTAATTTCTGAACGTTTTTGAATTAATGCATGTTTTGATTCTGGCTCACCGTACATGAATAAATGAAACGAAATTTGCATATTAGTTTTTTTTTTCTAAATGGCTTTCTCATAGTTTTGATCGGACGATTTTGATAAGAAAATGGGTGGGGGCCCTCCAATTTTTGGTTACTCAAAAATACAACTAGATTTTTTATTTTTTTACGAACGTCTTTGTTAGTAATCAACATTCGTACCTTACGGATTAACTTATGTAACAAACTTCTATATTTGTGTATGTTTTATTACCTATATGAAGGGATTCGCCCTCCCGTCAATACTCTTTACACCAAAGCTTGAATTTCGTCCCAAATCTTTAAGAATGGCCCCTGAATCACAAAGGCCATAGAATAAATAGTTGAAATTACTAAAAATACTTTAGCGTAAAGAGCAAGGTATTGTGGAGGAGAAGAACCCAATTATATGCGTAATATTTTATATTCGCTTTAAGTTTTAATGCTGCTCATTACTTACAGTTGAAAAAAATTTATTTATTTTCTCATTGTTTTTTTTTTAATAATGTTAAAAATCTTGCCCATTGTCTGGATAATGGATCTTAGGTTGACTCGGGGCGAAAGTGTCAAGACTGGGGGAATGTCTTGACACGGGCAGTGAACGGGGAATATGTTATTCCCTTTTCTATCCGTGGAAATTCTCTACCCTCATGAAAAATTCCTCCATGGAAAGATCCCCCCCGTAACTCCCTCCCCCACCCACCCCCACCCCAACACGAAAAAGTCCCCCTGAAAACGTCTGTACACCTTATAATAACCATTAGTTATTGTACACCATAGTTATTAGGTTTTTGACTAAGCTGAACAGAATGGATATCTCAAAATTTTGATCTGGTGACTTTGGCAAAAAAAAAATGTGCGTGGTAGGGGTTTAGATACCCTCCAATTTTTTTTGTCACGTAAAAAAGGCACTAGAACTTTTAATTTTCGTTAGAATGTGCCCTCTTGCAACATTCTAGGAACGCTGGGTCGATCCGATCATCCCTGGAAAAAAAACAACAACAAACAAATAAAGACGTATCCGTGATCTGTCTTCTGGCAAAAAATACAAAATTCAACATTTTTGTAGATAGGAGCTACAGTAAAATTTTGAAAATTCTACAGTAGAATTCTCTGATACGCTGAATCTGACGGTGTGATTTTCGTTAAGATTTAATCACTTTTAGAGGGTGTTTTGCCCTGTTTTCTAAAATAGGGCAAATTTTCTCCGACTCGTAGCTTTTTTCTGGGTAAGACTAAACTTGATGAAACTTATATATTTAAAATCAGCATTAAAATGCAAGTCTTTTAATGTAACCATTGGTTTCAAAATTCCGGTTTTTAGAGTTTCGTTTACTATTGAGTCGGGTCGCTCCTTACTATAGTTCGTTACCACACACTGTTTGATTTCTGGTGGTTTTGAATCCGAGTTATTGTAGGCTTCTATTTCTGATCTTGGTTTAATATGACTTTTACTTTTCTTTAAAAACTTCTTTTTGGGAGTTTTTTAAAATTAGTTTCTGTTTGTTTTTGATTGCCAAAGCTTCAAGTTTTTCAAAATTTGCTATTTCCACATAATTTTGTATTTAAAAATGAATTTACAGCTTTGGCAAGAGCTAACAAAACAGTTCGTGGTAACGACCCAGCTCAATAGGAACCGAAACTCTAAAAAACGGATATATCTAATAGATATATCAAAAGAATAGAATTTTTATGCTGATTTAAAACATATAAGTTTCATCAAATTTAGTTTTACCTATCAAAAGTTACGAACCTGAGAAAATTTGCCTTATTTTGGAAAATTAGGGAGAGACACCCCCTAAAAGTCATAGAATCTCAATGAAAACCGAACCATCGCATTTTGCGTGTCAGAGAACCCTACTGTAGAAGTTTCAAGCTTCTATCTACAAAAATGTGGAATTTTGTATTTTTTGCCAGAAGACCGATCCCGGGTGCGTGTTTATTTGTTGTTTTTTTCCCTGAAGGTGATCGTATCGACCCAGTGGTCCTAGAATGTCACAAGAGGGCTCATTCTAGCGGAAATCAAAAGTTATAGTACCATGTTTCAGTGACAAAATAAATTGGAGGGCACCTAGGCCCCCTTCCAAGCTAATTTTCTCCCCAAAGTCCCCGGATCAAAATTGTAAGATAGCCATTTTGTTTAGCATAGTCAAAAAACCTAATAACTATGTCTTTGGGGACGACTTACTCCCCCAAAGTCCCGGGTGGAGGGGCTGCAAGTTAAAGATTTGACCATTGTTTACATGTAGTAATGGTTATTATAAGGTGTACAGACGTTTTCAGGGGGACTTTTTCGTGGACAGGGGGACATATTTCCGGAAATTAAGAGCGATTCTAGTGCACATAAAAAGGGCACTAGAACTTTTGATTTCCGATCAAATGAGCCCTCTCGTTAGTAGTAGTAATAAAGAATCTTGAAAAAGCATAATATTGACTACTAGACAGTAGACTTAAGCACATATCGACTTTAAAGTAGGCCTAGTTGAGTGCCTTTCGCAGCACTTTATTCATAGCAACATTTTATTACGAAGTGTTATAGAAAAACTAGATCCGAGTAATCTTTGCTAGTGTAAAAATAGGCTAAAAAACATAAGATGGTAAATATTATATTTTTTGGGAAGGGCCCCCAGACTCTCCAATTCTGTAAGTTTTAGACCCCCTGCTTATGTAGTTTCCTCTATAGTCCAAACTTAGTGCCTTCTTCGGGGTGCCAGTGTGTCCCTGCTCTTACTCTTTCAAACTACATAATACATCTAAAGCTATTCAGTAATGGCCTTACAAAAAAAAAATGTTGATCAATTCAGAAAGAATTATTACTAAAAGCAATCATATTAGACGTGAGTGAGGCCCGGTCAAATAACTATGCTTTTTTTGCAAATAAAATAACGAACACTTACCGAAGAATGGAGAGAGAGAGAAAGGGAGAGAGAGAGAGATAGAGAGAGAAGGGGAGAGAGAGAGAGAGAGAGAGAGAGAGAAAGAGAGATAGAGATTAAGGTCCCTCCACCGGAACACTACCCCCTCCTCCAAGCAAAAATACTCTAGATCCTCTTTTGCCATCAGTTGGCCTGGGATAGGGCAGGAGCTTATTTTCTTCATACCCATTACCTCTCTCCCACCCTCCCTGGTTAGGGTTTGTCCTCTTCAACCGTTTAAGTATGAACATTGTTTATTCATATATTAGGATGATTAGGAGGATGACACACGTCGCATACCGCCCAATTTAGGCTAATTTACCCTTGAATTAGGTTGTATTTATTTATTTAGTTCTTTCCATCAAAGGCTGCTTATGAAAAGCGAGTTTGCTCCTAGCTTATAACGCCATAGTTACTCTCTTTGTTTCAATTAAAAGAAATGGCCGTCCGTGCCTCTCCCCTGTTTTATCTGACATGAACTTCATTTTATTAAATTTTTTACACTCCATTGGTACACCTTGCCCCTCCCCCTATTATGAGGCCTAAAATCATTACTGATCAAACACTAAACTAAATTCTTAAGCCAAACAAAACAGAACCCCCCCTCCCAGTTGATAACTGTTTCTGTGGACGATTTCACCAGGGAGAATTTTTCCCTCTTATAATCCCCCCTCCCACGGAAAATATTCCCATCTTCCTTTATAATTCCAACCCGGCTGAAAATTCCCCGGAACACCATTACGTGTAAAAGTGAGTCGGCCGAAAGAAAATAATACACATAAAAAGAATTTCATTTAGGATTATTTTTTATTATTTACAACATGGTTTTCAAACGTATTTACCCAATTTGTTGACATACTAATTGAAACAATACAAAATGATATTGTGGATTTGCTTTTTAACACTATCTAAGATGATTCAAGTTTCCACGTTGATTTAAGACTCTAACTGAATGATGTTTGTTTCTGTTTTTTTTTGTGAAAAAAAGCTGTCGACAATTTAAAAAATTCTGTCCAAACAGATATAATTGGATTTTAACGTCACTCGATTACTCCTCTCTCTAGATGTAAGAGGAACATTCCTATAGTTCGCAAGTCAGTTTCTATTGGTGGTGTGAGAATCAACAGAGAAAAATATTGTACACATGTCCACTATGTTTATATACGTTGGCCAGCTGGTCGTCATGTAAGAGCTGCACTAGCGTTGATGACTATAACGAAAAGTGTGGGTTATGCAATCCATGTAAATTGCATAAAGGATATGCTGTACCAGTTAAGGATTGTCTTTAACAGGCTTACGACTCTCGCCCTAGAGGATACATATGCTCCAATTGTCACTATCAAAAATGCGATTAATGTGAAGACACTTACCCTGATATGGTAGGAAAAAGCCCTAAACGTGTTTTCAGTTTATTTCTTAGAGATTGGTACTGTCATGGATTTAAATTCTAGTCAGGGAAGGAGGTAGTACCCATATTCTTTTTTGAATTGAAAAGTTCAGGGTATCAGTTATATGCCTCTGTAGAGCCGACTGACGGAGATATTGAGATAATGAGGCCACAATTAGTGATAAGGAGTGCCTTATCCTAAGTACGAATATGCCGTTACTAATATGCCGTCATACTAATGTACATCTTCTAAAATCGTTAGGTATTTGCCCTTGTTTTAAAATCATATTCATAATCTTCAGTAACTTATTTCAAACCTCAGATCCATCATATTTAAGAAACTCATTTATCACACTGTCAGCACCTGGGGCCTTATTATTTTTTAATCCTTTTAGTACTGTCACTAATTCTTCCTCACAAAACAAATCTTCCTTCATGTCCAAGGTATCACAAACTCTTTCATTTTCCTCTATATCTTTTCCTGCAAATGTGTCTCGGCTTAGCACATTCTCAAAATGTTCCGCCCGTCTCTCTTTAACCCTCTCCTTATCCCTAATTGTTGCCTCATTCCTATCTTTAACAGGGCAAATCTGGATTGACTACTCCCTCTCAATTTATTAACATGCCAGTACATTATTTTACTTTTACGCCGTCTAGCTGCATCTTCCAGATCCTCGGCAGTTTTATCCATGGCCTCCACTTCATATCTCCTTAGTTCATATTTTAATGCTTTCTCCTCTTCCTTTACATTCCTTTTGTTTTCATACGAGCTATCACTCAGATAATTCTTGTACAAACCCCTTCTCCTCACTATAAACGTAAAGCTTTTTCACTAACATTCCTAGCTACAGTCCTAACCTTCATCCTTAAGACACCATCAGCAACTTCACCAAAAATAATTCAATCCATCTTCCACATTGTCAAATTTTAAACTCAACAGTTCAGTATTCAACTGTACAGTAAAAACTTCTCATCCTGGAGTCTACTAACATCATAATTTCCCAGGAGGTAGTTACTCGTCCGAAATTTCAACTTTAAATTAGCCCTAGATAGACACTACCAGATGGTGATCTTTACTTTTAACATCAATAACAGCGCTCCTATATGCCCTAGTATCTTGTATTGATCCTGCCAGTCTTCGGTTTGCTATAGCATAATTAAGAAGGTTTACTGTCTTACCATCACGGGAATACCATGTTAACTGATGGGCAATTTTATAACCAAACACCGTATTGGTTATAACTAGATTGTTATACCTACAAAATGGCAACAGTCTGTAGCAATTGCTGTTTTCTCTTCCTACATCAAATTTACCTAGGGTAGTGTAAGGTCCCACCCTATGACGTGAGTATCCGAATACTAGTGCTTTGAATTATGGTAGCGTGTCACTAGTATTCAACGTGCGAATAGGTTCACTTTTCTATCTACTCTGGCAACAGTCTATCTGTTTCCTATGGCCTATTATAAGTCAAAGTCTCTCCAAACAAGGAATTTTATATTAGAAGGAGTGTGTAAAAAAATAGGTAAAAGAAATATAAAGTGGAGAGAAGTTGAGCTTGAGAGTTCTTTCTGGTTGATGAAAAGTCCTTGCTTGCCCATGGGGAAGAAGTATAAATCTGGAAAAAAAAAAAAAAAACTTACGTTAAATCTTGTAAATACACACGACAGGCTGTCCCTCGTATTAATTGAAAAGCTAGTATCCAAGAAAAGAATGGTGATCTAAGAGGAAAGTAGACACGCCAAATAAAAGTAGCAGGGTTGTTATATCTATCTGTCGTCCAGAAATTGTGAATCAGAACTCCCCGAATATTGTTCTAACATTCGCTTTTAAGGGCCGTCCTCTTCAGTCCCGTTTTGCAATAAATTAGAGATTTGAGTTTGACCGTAAGTAAAGGTTACGTAACGGTCGAGGAAAACAAAATTGGTAAATAAGAGCAGATAAACAAGAATTTGAGGATGTCAACCTGTCGTATAGTTATATGTCGTATAGCTACGTCATATATTGTATGTTATATTATAGAATATAATATAAAGCAATAAATAAATAATAGAAAGGGACTTCTCACAGTAGGATTCCTTGTATCCCTATTTCTACCGACCTGAGCGTTAAAATCTAATAAGAACACTATGTCTCCACCTGGGACCCTGTTTATTTGCTTCTGTAAGTGTCAGTAAAATTCATCTGAATCACAAATATCTCGGTCAGTCGGCTCTACGGAGGCATATAACTGATACCCTGAACTTTTTACTCATAAAATCAGTGATTAATATTTACATTATTAATACTTTCCCAGCCTAAACAAGTCTTACCAGCTTCCTTATTCATTGTGAGCCCTACTCCCTGTCTTTGTACCCTATCCTTCCTGTCTGTGTAAACAAATTTTATATCACCTAATGTCATGCTTCCTACCCTGGGATATGAGTTTCTAAGACTTTAATGTCAATCATTCCAAATTTATTGTGATTTTCTTAATGTCAAAATATTCCAAGTTCCAATTTTCATGTTCTTTAAATCATTGAAATTATTTTGGCAGCAGGAAAAGCAATGGTCCTGGATACCAATGCGGGAAGGGGACCAACACATCTTCTCAAGTTCACACCGAAGAGCTTAAGCCGGCTTAGAACCGAACAGCAAGAAGTCTCTGGGACATCTAGTAAGAAGGAAGGCTTTGCTCAATGGTGGACCTATCCTTTGTCACAGCATGGCTTTCAGGCCTTGGCGATGCTCTTCTATCAACAGAGTCGAAATACTGCAGAAACAGCCTCAAGCATATTACCTCCTGCTCATTATATATCCATGCCTACAAACATTATGCTACAACAAAGAGGCAACCCATAGTAGATTAATTAGCTAGAAAGAGATTTTTCAGCCTGAAAACACCCACCAAAACAGACCAAGCCAAGAAAAATTGTCCATTAATGAGAATCCTGTGTTTTACTGATGTTTCTTTATTTTAATACAGTACCTTTTTATGAAATTAAACTGAAAAAAACGAGTTTTTCTACTAAAAGCAAGGACCTACATTAAAACTTTAAAAAAACGAAATTTTTCAATGTATGAGGGGGCTTCCCCTCTCAAACCCCTCTCTCTTTAAGCTAAAGTTTGATTTTTTCCCAATTCCTTGAGAAAGACTTCATAAATATTAAGGCTGTTTAATTAGAATAAAAAGCTTTGTCTAAGAAAGAGACTTTAGTTTAATAAACAAGGGACTTAAGAGAGTGCAACCCCACAAATATATTGACTATTTTTTGTCTTTTTCAATGTTGGTGGTCTCTGGCACTATCTGCTTTCTGCCCTCTGCACCCACCAACAATCTTTCATAATAGGTGATTGCAACTTGAAAAAAAGCTTATTATTCCTATTAAACTGCCATTTTGTTTCAGGAGTCATTTTTAAGGAATTGGGACAAAAAGTTTAGTGGAAAGAGCAAGGTCTTGAGGAGGGTGAAACCCCTTTCATATGCATAATAATTCCTGTCCGTTTAAGTTTTGATGTTGTTCCTTACTTCCAGTTGAAGAAACTTTTCTTTAATTTAATTTCTGATCGCTTTTAATAACTCAGAGAAATCTGGTTCCCCTCCCCCCTCCATGAAAATTTTTTCACCCACGGAAAAAATCCACCGTGGAAAGGAGTTTTCACGTAAAAACGCCCTCCCCCCTTTCCACGGGAATTCTCCCAAGACAATTCCATTCTAGCTGAAAATTTCACCCGGAAAATTTCTTGCAGATAATCTGGGGTGACAATTTTTTCTTAGCGCAATTTTATTTAAAAAAGACTTTAATTTCTGATTGTTTTTAAAATCATCCGGTAATCCCCTTCTCGGTGGTAAAGTTTCCCAGCAAAGAGGCAGCAAAGGGATGTTTTCCAGCAAAGGTTCTGTAGGGGAGGGGGGGGGGGGTGAGGGGTACAAAAGAAACTGTAAATAAACCATTAAAAATGTGTACTTGATATCTACTCCCTTGAAATTTCTGGGAATATTTCTGGTCTACGCAGTTATTATGAAAGTAAAGAATAACACTAATCCACAAAATGAGCAGAATTTATTCCGTAGAGGAGGAGAACTGTCCCTTCCTCATCCAGACCTCCAACTCAAGGTCGAAGAAACTTCATAGTGTGCAAACGAGGCATGTTAAATGTGCCAATAAAAACCAGAAAAGAACAGAAACGTTTAACAATAAGAAAAAAAGGATTGCGACAAATCAAGTGAAGAAAAGGAGGGGAAAATGAGAATTATTCGTCAACAAAACTAAAACTAATTAAAATCTAACCTGTATTAGGCTGGACTCATATTCCCTGGATTTGGCTAGAGTAGCTTAAATGCATTTAGTTTGATTTTTTGTGCAGGAAGGGGAGGGACGTCAATTATTTTCTTTTTTCCTTTTAAAAAGTGTTGTTTCTAGTTTTCTTATCTTTTCTTGCATTATTCTTCTTGTTCTATTCTTCTGGTTCCGTATTGGTTTTGTTTTTATTTTTTTGTTGTATTAATATAAATGAATAAATACATCTGAAAACGACTACAACTTAAATTGAATATGCAAATCAAGCTTAAAACGAACACAAATATTTTATTATTGTAGCATGAATGAAACCCAAAACGAACAGAAACTAAATAAACAATCATAGCAAATAAACATACAACATGTACTAGTATAAATGAATAAATAAACCTTAAAACGATTAAAGCTTTAATTTAAAATGCGAATCAAGATTGAAACGAATAAAAATCAATTCAAAAAAGAGTATGGGTACTACGTCCTTCCCTAACTGTAAAAGTCTAAAAAGTACTGCGTCATTGGTGCTTTATTGAAAATGGCGCTTTATTGCAAATATTTTCTTACATACTTATTACAACGGTGAAAATAAAAAATTAAATTATAGTAAAATCAAATTTTGAACTGATGAGCTTTTCAGCAGTTAATATAGTTACATATCAAGTATTTAGTTTAACCTTATTTCTACCCAAGATCGTTCACGACAAATTTAGTTCCACTACAAAGAAGAATTTAGCTACTGCCTCCTTTCCTAACTTTAAAAATCTAAAGCCTACTGCGTCATCGGTGCTTCACTAAAAGCGAATAATATTACAAATATTCTCTTTTCCAGTTATTGCAGCATTGAAATGAAAATACATATTACGCTATTCAAATCTTACCTGTTCAATTTTATTTATTGAGTTAGAGTTAAACCTTTAGCCTCCTTATAGCATATTAAACGCCAAATGCATATTAAATGCGTTCAATACCTTGTGGTAATTAAATGTTTCTCCTTGTATTATAATAATATTACATTTAGATGCCTACTGGTGCAGAAATTTTAGCCCACTACGCCAATGCACGTTTGGGTGGTTCTGATAGACGACAAGCTTAACATAATCGATGAAATCAGGTTCCAATCCGGGTTCTTAGCCTGTTGTTAAAATAGGTTCTGACCATAACTGGTTTTTCAACTTAATACTCTTGAGCCTTACAGATAGTTGCTATAGAGCTAGTAGTTGAAATAGCAGTAGCATTAGTGGTAAATGTAGCAGTAGAAGTGATAGTAATATTAATAGTAGAGTACTCATATTGCCTTTTGGTCAACTGATCTTCCCCTTTAAGAATTCTCTGAAAATTCCAACTTAATACCCGAATTCATTCTGGAGGTAAAATATTTTGATAATGTGAATGCACATAGTGCCCTTAGATTTAGCTCAAATTTCACCTCAGTATTGTAAATATGGTAGTGCAGTAGCAGTAGTAGCATTAATAGTAATAATGGTAGCAGAAGTAGTGGTGGAAGTTGTAGTGGTAGTAGTAGTAGTAGTAGCACGCAAATGTTGCCTTTTTGTCAATTGATCCTCTTCCTTATCATTTCCAAATTAATGTACTCAGTCATTCTGGAGTTAGACCCTTTTGATAGCCTGTATACAAATATCGTGTTAATTTTTTTTTCAACACTCTCCTTAACATTCTCTTTAAGGCTCAATGGAATCCCCTTTCTTTTTTCGGAGAGTAAAGGTCAAACATGCCTACTTTTCTCCGTTATATATACTATCTGTAAGCAATGAATGAATTGCTTAACTTACATCCCTTACCCTAAAACACCTTTGACTCTCAAAAAAGGGCACTATAACTTCCAAGTCCAATCAAACAAGGTTCATTCAAAGTTTTCACGACTCTCCATTCCATAAGAACCTTATATGCCTCCAGGGCATAGCTTACAACCCTTGCACCAGGGCTCTAGTAGGTTATACCAACTCTGGAGATATTACTGTGAACATGAAGCACCATCTTGGACCTGGCTATCCCAAGAAAAGGCTAGTTAAAAAAAAAAAAACAACCAAAAATAACGCAGCAGCATGAAGAGATTTTTATGAAATTGCATGTTGAATCTATTTTTGAAGCTATACTAAATCAAACCTTGTAGGTGGTCTTGGAAAGCATAGAAAAATGGTCAGTTAGAAAATGGTTAGCTTAGTCCTAGTGTTGAAAAAAGTATTTGGAGACACGGACTTGAGCAAAAACTCAATCAGGACTGAATTAAAGCCACAGGTATTGTTAGACAAGTCGTTGTAACTGCAGAAAGAGATTTGCTTACTAGTTAGTGTGACAAAAACTCATATCTCTTTAGTAGTGGATGAGTCTGTAGCTAGAGCTTTGCAAAACATCTCAATGTGTATATGCGTATGAGAACGTATACAAATAGTGCAAGAGGACTTCGGACTTTCTCCATTTACTGGCGCCAATTCCAAAGAGTAAAAATGTCTTATTCTTGGTTATCTTGAAAGTTGTTGAATACCTTCGAAATATCACCGCACGCCCGGCATTAACCATACTATTGCAAATTCTTTAATTTTACTCTTTTAGAGCAACAATCCAGCGTCAACCCAAAATAAATCTGATCTTTCATCCCTTAGTTCTATGACTATCTACCTTACTTCTACCCCAGGAATAATATATGGAGGGATGGATGAGAGATTTATCTATCAACAAGTGAAATGAGTTCATTTTATACAATTTTAAAAAGAGCTTATGCCAGACTTGCCTCTCATCCAGACTATCTGTCTTGATTGCTTCTACAATTAGCCATAGCTTGACGCCCACAACTACTAGATTTTAATTAACTACCAATCCATGGCTAATTGTAGCAAAAGCCAAGACAGATACTCCGGATGAGAGGCAAATCTGACATAAGCCCTTTTTAGGATTGTATAAAAATGATTACCACCCATCCAGGCTTATCTAGACATATCTATTAACAAATGAACTAACCTCCTTTTTATACAATCCTAATAAGGGGGGAGGGGTGCTAGGTTTGCTTCTCACTCAATTGGACTATCTGTCTTGGCTTGTTTTACAATTAGACCTGACTTGATGCCCACAACTATTCCATTTTAAATCTCGCTCAAACCTTTGAGTTTAGTTTTCATAGTCTGTCTTGCCAGGTTTGCCTATTTTCCGTCAATTGTGCTATAAGATTTTAGTTTTAAACCTTTTAGTTTTCATTCATAGTCTGTCTTCGGCTATTTTCCGCCAATTGGACTATAAAATTTTCACAGTCGCGGGACAAGTGACTAAAAACCCGCAAGACGGGTTTTTGGGCTATAATGTTTTAAATTTCGCTACTTTTGGACTAGAAATCAAATTTGCTTGAAACGTCCCCCCCCCAAAAAAAAAGAAATCATGGTTGTTATATATATATTTGGTCATTTACCTTCTTTGGGGTCTTAGACCACAATATAATTATTATGTAACTTAGACTGCGGTTACCCCCTTCTAATTTGTTGGTACTCCACCCCACGTCTTCATCACCATTCCTTGAATGGTGGGACCGTTTACCGTCCCAATGAAGATAATAAATATGCATGATACCCTGACGTCTTTTTTTTGAACATCAATTCCGGCTTCTACATGCCAGACGCAAGAAATTCATCTTTATTTCAAACTTAGATTGAAAAGTTATCAAGAAATCGTGCAAAAATTATAATGAAACTTCGCATTCTAAATGTTATGGAATTTTTGTTATGTTTATTTTTGTGTTATGAAAACACAAAGAAATTAACAAAGCAGATAGAATTCTTTTTTTAGTCTTAAAAATTCAGTCATGGAGAAGGATCTAGGAATCAGACAAAAATTGGATAAGGTAATTTAGCTTAATTGTAACTGTACACAAAGCTGTTCATAGGGTTGGTGCAGTCCCAGGATAAATATTCACAGCGCTTCTAATCAAACTCAAATATAAGTATAAAAAACCAAATCACGGTTTAAAAGTTTAATCAGAGTAGACAACACCTTAGCTGCAGTACTCCCTTCATCTAAGTGAACATACCACTTGATGCCTTTATTTACGTTCTTTACGAATACAATAATTTCTTCTATCACAAATTCAAATTTAAGCACTTTTTAAGCTTTTAAAAATGACGAATTTTCAATTAAAGTACGAGTTATCTGTCGTTTCCGACAAAATAATACTATGTTTTCTCCGCGCCGTTTTCGACAAAATAATACTATATTTTCTCAGTGCGAAGAAGCTAACGTCACAACATTGGTAAAATTAATTTATCCAAATTAGGCCTAATATTGGAAAAGCAGTGCTTGTGGATTATATAGCATTAAAAAAATGGTATGATGAAACAGTAACTTTGAGATCAATATTTTAGGCTTAAGACAAATGTTTTTAACTGTTTTTATATCCCATATTTAGGGCATTTTTAAGAGCTCAAAAAGTGCTTAAATCTGAATTTGAAATAGAAGTGACTATTATATTCGTAAATAGCATAAAAAAAGGCATCGGGTGGTATATGTAATTTATACGAAAGCCAGTTGTATGGTTTGCTATAATTTTACCAAAATTGGTAGGTGTGTCAGGGAGCTGCACAAATTGACTTGCGTTTTCCCTGATTAAACCATCTGGGGGGCTGAAGGGAGAGGAAAAATTGAGGTATATTTAACTTACGAGTGGGTGATCGGATGCTTAATGAATTTGGTAAAATTCTAGTTAATTGACTTCTTGCTATCTCAGAAAGGGTTTAGGTTAGGAAAATGAAACTTTCAGGGATGAATCTACGGACTAAAGTATGTCCCGGGAAGGTATTTTAAAGTACCCACCTCTACACCTGCTCCCTTTAGAGTGCCTTGAAATTTGCCTACATGACAAGTCTATACCTATTGAAATTTTGACAAAACAACATTTTACCTTAATTTTTAGTTACTAGTTCCTTTTTCTCTGCCTTTAGTTCTGAAAATGCAATTCCTGTTATTTGAGTAGAATTTTGAGCCATATCGATGTTTTTTTTTCAAAATTTAGAAAATGTATCGGCATATCTTTAAAACTTTATAAAATGGAATTGAGCAAAGTTATGAAGCTGAAAACAATTTTATTGTACTTCTGCAAGTCTATACCTATTGAAATTTTGACAAAACAACATTTTACCTTAATTTTTAGTTCCTAGTTCCTTTTTCTCTGCCTTTAGTTCTGAAAATGCAATTCCTGTTATTTGAGTAGAATTTTGAGCCATATCGATGTTTTTTTTTCAAAATTCAGGAAATGTATCGGCATATCTTTAAAACTTTATAAAATGGATTTGAGCAAAGTTATGAAGCTGAAAACAATTTTGTTGTACTTCAATTAAGCAGAAGATCTATTTTGCAAGGTTTCACTTTTATAACACACATATTTTTAAAGGTCATCAAAGGTCAGGGCCCTCTAGAGGGAGAAGGAGTGGAGGTAGTTGCTTCAAAATACCTTTCCGAGACATACTTTAGTCTGTAGATTCACCCCTGAAAGTTTCGTTTACATAACCTAAACCCTTTCTGAGATAGCAAGAAGTCAATTAACTAGAACTTTACCATGGATTTTGACATTGACCTCGTGACTCAGAACTCTTATATCCCGACGAGCATTAAGCCCCTGATTTTCCTTTTAAAGCAATCTATTGATTCTTAAAATTTTGCTAGAGCTCATGCCATATGAGCTCTTGGCTCTTCCGACCTCGTCACAGGTGCCATATGAGCTCTTAGCTCTCGTTTTAGATGATTTTTTTTTCTATAAAAAACAACTGTTTTTCTATAAAAAACAACTGTTTTTCTTCTTTAAAGTTATTTTTTCTTTACGTTGATAAAGGCTCCCGGACACGAAGCCAAAATATTCAGACTTTTTTATTATTAATTAATGTTTGATTATGGTTATTTGTTCCACTGCTTTATTTAAATTAAACTAGTTTTTCTCTCTAAATTTTTCTTAAACGGAAAAGCAGTTTGGACTAAGAAATTATTCAAAGGTAGCCTGTATTAGAAATCAAAATAAGTTCAATTAGCTTACTATCCAATACTTTGGAAACTTTAATCCTATCTGAATTTGAAATCCGTTCAATTATATCCAATCTTCACGAGATCAAAAATTAAACTAAATGAAGAACTAGAAGCAGCGGATGAAAGAGAAAAAGTTTAATTCTCAGCGCGCGTTCAGAGCTATGTTTACGGCCTCCTTGACTTTAAAAGCGTAAGTAGACAATATCAAGTGAATCATCAAGAAATTAAGTTAACCTCCGCTCATAACCAAACTAGCAAGTGTGAAAATGGAATCTACCTTCACCGAACTGGTTTCCCCGATTCGACCATCTGAGGGGTGGAGGAGTGAGGGGGACGGTTAAATCGGAAAAATTAGAAAAAAGGAGGTTTTTTTTAACTTACCAACGGCTGATCGGATCTTAACAAAATTTGATGTTGGGAAGAATATCGTGTCTCAGACTCTTATTTCAAATCCCGACCGGATCAGATGATGCTGGGGGAGTTGAGGTGCGGAAATCTAAAATTTTGGAAAACGGTTAGAGTGGAGGGATCGGGATGAATCTTGGTGGGAAAAATATGCACAAGTCCTAGATGCATGATTGACATAACCGGAACGAATCTGCTCTCTTTGAGGGAGCTGGGGGGAGGGCTAATTCTGAAAAATAAAAAAATGAGGTATTTTCAACTTATGAAGGACTGATCGGATCTTATTGAAATTTGAGGTTTCGAAGGATATCATGTCTCAGAGCTCTTGTTTTAAATTACAACCGTATCCGGTGACATTGGGGGGAGTTGAACTGGGAGCATAAAATCTTGGAAAATGCTTAGAGCCGAGGGATTGGGATAAAACTTGGTGGGAAAAATAATCACAAGTCCTAGATACGTGGTTGACATAACCGGAACGGATCCCCTCTCTTTGGGGTGTTGGGGGGGGCGGTAGGGTTGATTCTGAAAAATTAGAAAAAATGAGGTACTTTTAACCTATGAAGGAGTAGTCAGATGTTAATGAAATTTGATGTTTTGACGGAAATCATGTCTCAGAGCTCTTATTTTAAATCCCGACCGGATCCGGTGTCATTGGGGGGAGTTGGTGGGGATTCTAAAATTTTGGAACACACTTAGAGTAGTGGGATTGGGATGAAACTTGGTGGGGAAAAACTTGGCCGCTCTCTTTGGGGGATTTGGGGGGAAGGGTAAATTGTATAAAATTTTTAATATAAATTTTAATATACGAAGAAGTGATCAGATCCTTATGAAATTTCATATAAAGAAGGACTTGTAACCCAAATCTCTTATATTAAATCCCGACCGGATCCAGAGTCATTGGGGGGAATGGAAATCTTGAAAAACGCTTAAAGCGGAGAGATCAGGATGAAACTTGGTGAGAAGAATAAGCAAAAGTCCAAGATAAGTGACTGACATAACCGGATCGTATCCGCTCTCTTTGGTGGAGCTGGGGGGAGTAATTTGGAAAAGGTAGAAAAAATGAGGTTTTTGTAACTTACCAACTGGTGATCAGATCTAAATGAAATTTGATATTTAGAAGGATCTTGTGCTTTAGAATTCTCATTTTAAATCATGACCAGATCCAGTGACCATGGGGGGAGTTGGAGGGGGAAACAGGAAATCTTGGAAACCGGAAATCTTGGAAAACGCTTAGAGAGGAGAGATCGAGATGAAACTTGATGGAAAGAATAAGCACAAGTTATAAATATGTGACTGACATAATTGGAACGGATCCGTTCTCTTTGGGGGAGCTGCGGGTTGTTAATTTTAAAAAATTGAGGTAATTTTAACTTGGAATGTGTGACCAGATCTTAATGAAATTTGGTATTTAGAAGGAACTCATGTCTCAGAGCTCTTAGTTCAGATCCCAACCAGATCTGTTGAGATAGGGGGGAGTTGCAGGGGAAAACTGGATATCTTGGAAAACGCTTATAAATGTCGTAGATCCGTGATTGACGTAAGCGGACTGGATCCGCTCTCTTTGAGGGATCTAGGAGGTGTGATTCAGTGCTTTGGCGAGTTTGGTGCATATGGGCGTGCTAGGACGATGAAAATTGGGGTAATTTTATAGGAAACCATATAACTGGCTTTCATATAAAGAGAATATACCACTCGATGCTTTTTTATGCTCTTTACTAATATAATAATCGCTTCTACCTTAAATTGATATATAAGCACTTTTTTAGCTCTTAAAAATAACGAATTTTCAGAAAATTATGACAGTTCATATAACTTTTTAAGGTAGGTAGGTAATTTTATTAAAAAAAAAAACAATAAAATAAACTTTCATTCATCAGCTAAAAAAAAATAGGCCACAATGGCCTGTAAGCATAGCTGACATCAAATACGATCCATTTCTTTAAAATATTTCACTTACATCATAAAGAAAAATAAATAAGATAAATAAACTACAAAAAAAAGAAAAAAACACAAAAATAGAAAACAAAACAAAAACTAATGGTCAATTTAACAAAATGGGGGGAGATACCCTTCTCTCAATTTAAAATACTCAACATTACTAATTGTTCAGAAGATGGGCCTTGAGGCGTCGTTTCAGCTGAGGCAGACTTTCTGATTCCTTAACTTGCTGTGGGAATGGATTCCAGACGGACGGTCCCATGTATCTGATGACATGAGCCGACCGGGAAGTATTTCGAAACTCATGAACAAGATTATTTGAATTTCGCGTGTCATAATCATGATAAGAAGAACCCAAGCTAAAAAAATCATTAAAAATATCAGGGCCTAAATTATGTAGACACTGATATACTAAAATACCAATCTGCATGTCTCTGATTTTTCCAACATCCAAAATTTCAAACTTCTTATATATAGACACAGTTATATATAGACCATCATAATTTCCTAGGATTCTAATTGCCTTATTCTGTTGCACTTGAACTCTCTTGTAAACCAAATTAACTAGGGTGAATATGGAATCTACCTTTGCCAAACTGATCTAAGGCTGTTCCATCCTCCAACATTTTCTACCATAGCTCACAACAGTCGATCCAAAAATCACCAAGTATTTGACTCTGCTTTTTTCATAATTTTCCTTTCGACCTACCCAAAGTATTTAACTGTAGCTTAGTAAGTAAGTAAGTAAGTAAGTAAGTAAAATATTTATTACCCGTATTTTTCACATGGAACAAAACGGAGTACAATGAAAAAACAAATAAAAGAAAAGAAAAAAAAGAGAAGAAAAACGGAGAGAAATTTAAGACACAACATGGAAAAATACATAATCAAGAACTGTAGAAATATTTAAGCCAGAGGTGGTTCCATTTTGCCTGGAAATTAGAAATGAACCGGTTTACCGCGATACTGGGGTCTGCAATCCTATGTTTATCAATCATATCAGTATTTCTCGTCCACAAGGGGCATCGCAGCAGGAACTTCGCGAACCTAAAATAAAGGGACCGGAGCTTGCGTTTTTGGGTGTCAGTTAATAAATTCCAAAATGGCGCGATATATAAAATATGCGGCAGTGCGACAGCGTTATACATATTGGCGAGATACTTTCAGCATAAGAGGAGTCTGCTGGTGACGATAGACCCATACGCGGTGCGGAGTTTTTTCTCGACGTGTTTGACGAGCAGTAGACGAGTTTCATTAAGGTTATGGCCTAGGGGTAAACCCAAATACACGACATGAGATGAAACGGTAATTGACTCGCTACCCAGTAGGAGGTGTTCAGGCTGAGAAGGACTATCGTTGAAAAAAGGAACTGCAGATTTAGAAGTATTGAAAGCCAGGCCAATTTTTCGGTATTCATCACGCAGGATCGAGAAATTCGATTGCAGACCCCTAATAGACCGACTTAGATTTAATAGATCGTCCGCGTATGGAAGTAGCGACACATTTATATTCTTGGAGATACATGAAACATTTACACTTGCCTGGGCATTTAAAACACTGTTATTGTACAAGCTTGAATATAATAATGAACCCTGGCGGACACCTTTCTTTACTGGAACAACCACTGATGTAATGTGGTTACCTATTTTTATACGCGCTTTTAAACGGCAATACATATCGTACAGTAAGCTAGTGACACGGAGGTCTACACCTTGCTGGTAAGCGGCTAAATGGGCCTGAGCGTGGATCGACGAATCAAACGCTCTACTCACATCAAAGCACCAATCACTATAGGATCACCGGATTCGTGAGAATCTGCTAGAATAGTGGCAAGACTGAAGAGAGCGTGAGTACAACCCAGAGCAGGTCAGAAACCGAACTGGTGGTCAGGCAATCGGCACGAATATTGAATTTCTTTTGAGACTAAGATCTCTAGAACTTTACAGAGCACTGGAGCAACAGTGATTGGCCTGTACGAAGAGCATTGGTCTGTTGGTTTCCCTTTTTTAAGGATGGGCGAGAGCAAACCGACACAAAAAGAGTCAGGCACTATACCAGTGGTGAAAATAATCTGGAATAGCAGTGTCAGATATTCAATAAGCATAGTAGTACCGTGTAGCAGATTTAGCGCGCACAGTTCGTCTACACCTCGGGAATGTTTCTTCTTCAGCTTTAAAATAGCTTCATGTACGCTTCCGTAAGTAACGACAAAATCAGGGATACACTGGCTGGATAATACCGATTCTAGCCGGTTTACGAAGGGATTAGACGTATTTGGGTCGGGGGCACTGAATTCGTTGGAAAAGTACGATTCCCAATCTTTTTCGCTAATCGAATCATGGGGTTTTCCGGTGAACGGTTCACTCAACCGGGCTTTCCAGATTAGTTTTGGGTCACTTACGATTCTGGAGGAGTACTCTTCTTTTAATTTGGTACGATGAGCTTTCAGTTGCTTGTCAAATTTTCGTTTAGTCCATAAACGGATAGAGTTAACAGGACCGGATTTGGGCCTATCACAATCTTGCCAGATTCTAAACCAAAACTTAGCATTGTTGCAACACTTAGCTAGGGCCGGATTTTGCGAGAATTTGTGAATTTCCGTTTTCATTTTCACCTTTCTGGTAGGAACTGCTTTTTTTTCAGCTACGAGAAGCGAGTGAGTAATCTCGGCACAAAATATATTGATGAGTACTCTTGCATCTGCGGGATCAAAATTCGAATTCACTTGGAGTAAATGGAAGGGGATTCGTATCTTTACAAGAAGTGAGTTCAGCACCTGATGATATAAAGTAGTATTAATTTTATCCCATTCACTTACTACTTTCCACTTGTCGTTCCTGGGTTGACGCAGAGCTGGTTTTATGCTTAGAGATGCTAGTTGGGGTAAGTGATCAGCGAAGACAGCGTCTTTTAGAACAGTTACACTTCCGATAATATTCTTAGAGCAGGCCGTACTGTCTTTTGGGAGGATGATAAGTTTGTCATCAAAGATGCCGTTTATAAGCTGACTACGGGCACACGTGCTGTCAAGAAGGTTGCAGTTGAAATCCCCCATGACTACACAATGCAAATCTCTCTGGGTCACAGACTTCAGGCACTTCGCTAGTTCGCGAACTGCGTTCATAAACTTTCGCTCCGATTTGTCGTCATGGTAGTTTGTAGGAAGATATACGTCGAAGAATACGATACTGCCGGAAGATATAGCCAAGAAGTGATCATGCGTAAATAACACCTTACTTTCAATATACGGGTGGCAAATAATTGCCAAGCCACCGGAGGGGCGTCCGAAAGACCAAATTTTTGCCGGCTCGAAGGAAAAATTAGGTTCGTGCGAGAACTTTAGGAGAGAAATATTGTGAGGAGAGAGCATATGTTCTTGTATAAACATAATGTCACAGTCTGCAGAATACTTTTGAATTATGGCGAGTTTGTTGGGGACTCCTCCGTTCATGTTCCATGACGTAATTTTGACACAGGCTGGGCTATTAGACATTGGGCCGCTTCAGCTCACTGACGATTTTTATTATTGTGGGGCACTTGAAGGAATGGCAAGTGTGGCGTTTTGACTTGCAGAGGGCGCATGCTATAGGGTTTCCACAGAACTGGTCAGGGCTAGAGCCATGACCTCCTTCTCTGCATCGAGAGAAAATTTGCTGGCTAGAGCAATTAGCAGAAATATGACCAAAATTCTGACAGTTAAAACAGCGCTTTGGGAGAAAGATAAATTCCTCGATGGGGTACCGCTCAAAGTCAATTTTAGGAGGGTTTTTCATGGCGTGGTTCAGATACTGGCGGGATGAGAAGTATAATTTGAAGGATCTGGTTTTGCCACATTGATCAGCTTTTTCACAATTCGGTATTTTTCTCTTAAGCGCGTCACCGTTAATATGAGCTGGGACAAACTTAATCATACCGATGAAAGTGGGAGTTTTAACGCTTGCCAGTGTTTCAGGTGATTTTTTATTAATAGATGTTGCTAGTATTGCTGCTTTAGATTTGTTCCTAGTTACGAGGCGCCATTCGCACTTCCCTCGGCGGAGTTCAAAATCGTCATCATTCAAAGCATCACCACAAATATTCGACAGGAAGTTTTTTCTTTCTTCTGCAGTAGCAACGGTAGGAGGAGGCTTTTTCAAGACTACTGAGTAAGACGAAGGAGAAGGATTAGACTCATTAGCTTGAGCAGCAACAGGGTTGCCTGGTTCAAATGATCAAGAAGGCCATTGAACTTGCGATTCATCTCGTTGACAGTGGACATTACACAAGCAGCGATCTCTTCATTGCAGGCCGGAACTTCTTGGGGCTCAAAAATAACGAACTCAGGAAGCTGTCTCTTTTCTTTGGCTTTTCAATGGTTTTTGGTTCAAACGATCAAGAAGGCCATTGAACTTGCGATTCATCTAGTTGACAGTGGACACTACACAAGCAGCGATCTCTTCATTGCAGGCCAGAACTTCTTGGGACTCAAAAATAACGAACTCAGGAAGCTGTCTCTTTTCTTTGGCACAGCGAGCGAACGTCTTCGCAATGTCCATCAAGTTATCCTCGTCCTTTACGTGTTTTATTACACGTTCCCCTAATTCCGACTTGCGATAGATAATCTCTTTTGCTTCTAAAATCGCTTCACGGCTGAAAAACTTGAGTCTTCGCCTAGTAAAAACATTTTTTTACACCTACTATCATAGTTCTTGAAATAAAATTCAGCATTGCATTCCGCACTAGGTTATCACCTATTTTGCTGGTGGTTTCCTCACGAGAAAAGTAAGGGAAGTGTTAAGGGTTGGTTACCTTGTTCCCGCAATTTAAGGGGAACGCCCGGCGGGTACCACGGCTCTTGCTACCAAATCACTCACCCCCCCCCCTTCTGCTTACCTTTCTCTCGCCAACTCTATCGCAGCGTGATTGCCTTTAACTATTTGTGCAATCCAATTAGATTCAGAGTTAAATTAAATCACTTAGTCCAAGTCTCTGCAGTTAATAAGTCACTAAATCCCGAGGGAATTTATAATAAGTTGCAAAAGTGTCAGTACCGGGTAAAAAGTTAATCCGATCATAAATGTCTCTGGGGAAATCACACAGGTTGAACCTTGCTTTATTAAAAGGTTAATATCCAAAAACAAGGTGTTCACGCAACGAACTCTCAATCAGTTCGTAGTTAGTAGTTGGTAGAGTAGCCATGCCCAGGGTTACTACCATTGTCACTACCAGGGTCACTAGACAAGGGCCTAGGGGCGCACAATGCCAAGGGGCGCAATAAATTATCACTGAGTGATATTTCTTCTTCACAAAAACTGTGCTGTTGTGATTTATCGTCTAAGTGCCAGGTGGACACCATTTCTGCAACTATCAGTTGCAGAAATGCAACTGATAGAAATTTTGAGATGGCCATTTGCTGTCGTAGAAACTTCAAAAACAGCTCATCCCATCGGAAATTGAAAGGGCCAGTGCCCTTTTTAATCGTCGAAATAGATTGGAGGCCAACTAGCCGCCGTCCCACGCCCATCATTTCCCGAAAGATATCCAATAAACATTTTAAGATGGCCATTTTATTCAACGTAATTGAAGGAAACGGAAAACTTCTTGGATTGGTAGTCAGAATTTCTAGTGCCTTTTTCAAATTCAGAGTGGTTGGAGGGTGGATCCCCCCCACACACACCTCAAATTTTTGAGAAAGGCATCTGGTCGAAATTTTGAGATGGGCATTTGTTATCGTAGAAACTTCGCAAACAGCTCGTTCAACTTGAAATTGAACACCTCAGTGGCCTTTTTGATAGTCGAAAGTGACTGGAGGGCAACTACCCCCCCCCCAAGCCATCCATTTCCCCAAACACATTCAATCAAAATTTTGAGATAGTCATTATGTTCAACATATAGAGAGGGCTGGAAATTATGTCTTTGAGGATAGAAACCCCCTCCCCCACAGCCCTGAAGGCATGGTAAATTATACCCTGGGGGAATATAAGGTGTATATATATATATATATATATATATATATATATATATATATATATATATAAATTACTAGCTGTTGGAATGGCGCTTTGCGCCACCTAGTTGGAGGGGCGCTTCGCACCCCCCCTTCCAAGCCCCTCCGCGCGCGTAAGTAGTTACGCGCCATATTAGTTACGCGCCATTTTAGTTGTGTCCCTGTGTCCCACCTGTGAATATATATTTATATATATATATATATATATATATATATATATATATATATATATATATATATATATATATATATATAAATATATATATATATGTATATATATATATATATATATATATATATATATATATATACTAGCTGTTGGGGTGGCGCTTCGCGCCACCCCAACACCTAGTTGGTGGGGCGCTTCGCGCCATCCCCCAAGCCCCCCCGCGCGCGTAAGTCTTTACGCGCCATATTAGTTACGCGCCATTGTAGTTGTGTCCCTGTGTCCCACCTGTGAATATAGATAGATTTATATATGTGTTTCAAACTATGTAAAAATTGCGAATATACAACATTCTTGGCTTTCCCATTGTCTGTCCATATACAAAGCCGTATGTACTAATAATGACGTCATATGCAAACGCTCTTTTTACAAACAAACAAACATGCATACACACAACTCGTTTTTATATAGATAGATAGATAGATAGACAGATACAATACAAATTAACTACGTAAAACTTGTGAATATACAACAGTCTTCGCTGTCCCATTATCTGTGCGTATAAATAGATTGTCAGGTTTACCGACCCTCAAAGATGCAACATAGAATTGTACATTGGTAAAGCAATCTGTATTAAGATCTATACCGCATTTTTCTAGTGATTGCCCTTGAGCTTTGTTGATGGTGGTTGCAAATGCTAATCGAATTGGGAATTGCAATCTTTTAAATTGAAAAAGCAGATCCGTTGGAATCATGGGAATGCGAGGAATAAGAACAGCCTCACCCTCATAAGGCCCTGTCAAGATTGTGGCCTCTATTAGGTTTTCCATTGTTTTTTTTTACGGCAAGTCGAGTGCCATTACAAAGCTTTGGTGGGTTGATATTTCTTAAAAGTATTATTGGTACGCCTATTTTTAGTTGTAGCACGTGTGGTGGAAACCCTGAAGGATCTATGGAATTTGAAAATTCAGATGGATAATTAACCGCTTCATTTGGTTCCAAAATACAAATTAACTGCGTAAAACTTGCGAATATACAACATTCTTCGCTGTCCGATTGTCGCTGCATATAAATAGATTGTCAGGTTTACCGACCCTCGAACATGCAACGTACAATTGTCCATGGGAAAAACAATCAGTATTAAGATCTATACCACATTTTTCTAATGATTGACCTTGAGCTTTGTTAATGGTGATTGCAAATGCTAATCGAATTGGGAATTGCAATTTTTTAAATTGAAAAGGCAGATCCGTTGGAATCATGGGAATGCGAGGAATAAGAACAGCCTCACCCTCAAAAGGCCCTGTCAAGATTGTGGCCTCTATTAGGTTTTCCATTGTTTTTTTTACGGCAAGTCGAGTGCCATTGCAAAGCTTTGGTGGGTTTATATTTCTTAAAAGTATTATTGGTACGCCTATTTTTAGTTGTAGCACGTGTGGTGGAAACCCTGAAAGATCTATGGAATTTAAAAATTCAGATGGATAATTAACCGCTTCATTTGGTTCCAAAACTGTGTCGACTGACTTGTAAAGGACTGCCTGGTCTCGAATCTTGGTCAAAACAATATTGTTGATTTCGTGGACGTCTATATTTTTGGGTGCGAGAATCGCTCTTTCACTTAGCCATTTATCATTTTTATAATTTTTTAGAATATTCGGAAATACTTTTTCAATCAATTCATTTTTGGACGTCACTAAATTACAGAAATCAGCAGGTAGTTGTATACGTCCTGAAATTGAGTCTACTGGGAGCTTTCCGTTTCCCATTGCCAGCAATTGATCTGAAAATGTTTGACCAGAGTCATCGTTTTGCAATCGGACACGCATATTTGTAGTTAATTTTAATGTTTTTACGTGTGCCCATAAATTAGAATTTTTCAGGCAAGCATTCATTTCGTCTGCAGGAGTTGATCTAGGTATTATAGGTAATGTTTGCCTGAAATCTCCCGCAAGCAATATTAAGGTGCTGCCAAAGGGTTTCGACTTCCCTCGCAAATCTTTCAAGCATTGATCCAGAGCCTCGAGCGATTTTTTGTGTGCCATTGTGCACTCATCCCAAATAATAAGTTTGCATTGCTGCAATACTTTACCCATCCCAGATGATTTGGAAATATTGTACGTGGGAGTTTCTGTAGAATGCAAGTTCAGAGGCAATTTCAAAGCGGAATGAGCAGTTCTTCCACCAGGCAGCAATGTTGCGGCTATTCCGGACGACGCAATTGCCAACGCTATATCATTTTTTGATCGAATTGATGCCAGAATCAGTTTTATCACAAACGTTTTACCAGTACCTCCTGGCGCATCCAAAAAGAAAATTTCTCCAACGTTGTTATCGACACAATGCATTATCGTATCATAAATGTCTTTTTGTTCCGACGTTAACTTGGAAATGTTATTTTGTACATACGACAATAGATCACTCGTACTGTAACTTTGTTCACGATCCAATTCTACACATGTCGAAACAGCAGCGATACGGTTAGGTGAAGGCATTCCCAAATCCTGAAGAGGTTTGTTTGCCTTACTTACGCACAAATCTTCTATAACAACTAAAGTGTAGTTATAAATTTCTGATGTAAAATCAAAAGTAATATCTGACGTCTCTAACTGTTTTCGATGGAGTATATCTTCGGACATTTTTGACTTATATTTTTCCCATAACTCTGTAGGAGCTGATGGAGAGCAAGTTGTTAAAATGATGCCAAACAATGCAAGAATTTGACTTGGGGTTGACGTTTCGCACGCGTAATTGATGCAGTTATCCCAGTGTTGGTCATTCTCCAATAAATTCAGAGCTTGGCATGCACTACGGTAAGTGTCATGTATAGTACCATTTACAGTCCTCAAATACTCAAAGGATGTCGGACCGGGTACATTCACCAAAAGCAGGCGTAGAAAGAAGCATTCATGTTGATTGGGGTGAACGGTGTAGAGTCTTCCTATCGTGGTATCTTTGAAGATGGTAGGTTGGCCGTCGACTGACTTACCCTGTTTTCGACGTTCAAATACTTTATTTTTAGTATTCCACGTGTAATACGAAGGCACTTCAGTATACAGCAGTTTTTTTGCAAAAGAATCATTTTTGCAAAGCGAAAAGAAACCGGTTAACTTTGTATCCGGTGGATTCAGGGCTCTTTGTTGCACGTTGGTTTCCGAGAAATAAACACGTTGACCATTCTGTAAATGTACCGCTAAGTGAACAACAGCTGGACTACGTTCATGTATCGGAAATGAAAGAATTCGCCAAACAGCTTCATTACTGTTTATGTATCTTCCAGCCTGATATTGTACGATTTCGTCGATATCTTTGATTTCGGGCTGCAAGCCAAAAAATGCCATGTCACTGCCTTTGTTGACGTATTTACATATGTATTTGATTGCCTTTACGGAGTTACAGTATTCAACGTTTACGTGTGCATTAAATGTTTTTGATAATAATGGGGAATATGGAACAACCCACTGGTTATCTACTTCGATGGTGGTACCGTTACGCTTCATGTATCGGAAATGAAAGAATTCACCAAACAGCTTCATTACTGCCTATGTATCTTCCAGCCTGATATTGTACAATTTCGTCGATATCTTTGATTTCGGGCTGCAAGCCAAAAACTGCCATGTCACTGCCTTTGTATACGTATTTACATATGTATTTGATTGCCTTTACGGAGTTACAGTATTCAATGTTAATGTGTGCAGTAAATGTTTTTGATAATAATATGGAATATGGAACAACCCACTGGTTATCTACTTCGATGGTGGTATCGTTACCCTTCTTTATTATTGCTGTTTTACCGCCATCTTCAGTAGATCTTCTTCTGTATTGTGGGTAACCATCATTGCCAGTAATTGTGTTGGATACTAAAAGTCGAGGATATTGCTTTGTGCACCTTCCTTTGGCCATGCATGGTGAATTTTCGTTCAGTGCACCGCAAGGTCCATTTATCATATTTTTTACAATAATATTATGAAACCCCTTATCGACATTTTCATCAGGTATTTCAGCAGAAATCACATCATCAATTTCGTTCGAAGTAATTTTCTTATGTAGCCAGATTAGTATATGTGCGTGTGGCAAACCTCGTTTTTGCCATTCCACTGAGTACATCCAGCATCGCACTGACCCAAACACTTCAAAAGTTACTATGTAGTTTATCAGTGATTTCAACTTATGCCGGAAGACACGGGCCGTAATGTCATGTCTACGAGCCGCCGATTGTCCTTGAAGTAAAAGCTGCAGTATCTCGTCCCAAGATTGATTACATGTAAATGTAATAAATAAATCTGGACGACCATAGAGACGAATATACGCAATAGCATCTTGAGCATATTCATGCATATGACGGGGACTGCCAGCATATGACGAAGGTAAAATTGTTAATCTTCCAACGTTTGTGGTATTACCGTCATTTATAACTGCATCTCGCAAACGAATGTATTGTTCAGAGCGGAGCTTGGTCTGATTCAGGCGGATATATAGCAAAAGTTCTGATTCAATTTTAGCATACATATCAACGACAAATTGGTGAAACAATTCACGGTATTTTAAAATATAATTTTCTTCATCCTGCCGAATCATTAGTCTATAGGAATAATAATGCATTGCACTGTATTTCTTATTCATTTCTTTGTTAGTGGCTGGATTCATCAATTTAATATTAAAGTGATAGCCGTCGGCTCCATCCCAAAAAATGATAGGATATTTTAGGGCATCGTAGCATCGATGAGTTTCAGCAATTCTTAACAACTGAGCGTTTCACTTATGAAGAATAATATCTCGAGGTAAAAACTGATCACCGACCATAACGATTGCCACTTCGTCGATAGTTGGAGCATTGTATCTACGCACATGTTGGCCAGGAGGCGTTTTGTCAGCGGAAATAACAATTTTATGCGTATCAGTAGGCATCAAATCGATGGCTGTTTTGAACAGGTGCACTAAATTATTATTTTCGTGGAAAAGATGTTGCAATTGGGAAACGATTGTCCTTTCAATGTTCGGAGAAATTTCGCAACGTGCGTTCAATTCAGAATTTCTATCACTGATGAAGTACAATTGCAAAAATTTATGATTCTCACCTGAGAATGGTAGAAGGGACCCTGCTCTATGATAAATTTGCCCTTTTACTTTGAAAGTAGACATAAATTGATCTGGATTTTCCATTTGAGCTCCAAACGACGTCATTTGGAAACATGAGTTATATTTTGATTTGTGATAAAAAACGCTTAGATCCTGACGTAGTTCCAGTAAAGAAAGTCTTCAATGGCTCTGGTGGTGCAGCCAATAGAGGAAGTTTAACTTTTCCTGAGGCGCAACACATTCCCATTGTTTCACCATTGAATTTCAAGGCCTTGCAATAGGGACAAATTTTAGACATAGTCCCGATTTGAACACATCTACTCAAGCTATAATCATCGACTGGGCTGTACCTGAATGCCAGGCGATAACTTTTAGGTCGCACCAATTCCTCGGCACGCTTTCTTTTCTTACTTTCTCTATCAGCGGCAAGCCTGATTTCTTGCTTTTCTTGTGATTCCTCGGCACGCCTTCTTTTTTCACTTTCTCTTTTAGTAGCAAGTCTGGTTTCCTGTTGCTCTGGTAGTTCCTCGGCACGCCTTCTTTTTTTACTTTCTCTTTTAGCTGCAAGTCTGGTTTTGCGTTGCTCTGGTAGTTCCTTGGCACGCTTTTTGTTCTTTCTTTCTCTATCAGCCTCAAGCCTGTTTCCTTGCTGTTCTTTTGATTCCTTGGCACGCTTTCTTTTTTTACTTCCTCTATCAGCCTCAAGCTTGTTTCCTTGCTGTTCTTTTGATTCCTCGGCACGCTTTCTTTTCTTACTTTCTCTATCAGCAGCAAGTTTTTTGGCATAGACTATTTGAGCATCTTCCTCGACTGTTACCATTCTAAGTTCATCGGTCATTTTACAGTTAAACATTAATAGATTTCTACGTGAACGCATGTCTTAAATATCTTTAATGAGGTAACCGTCATAACAAAAATGACGACAACTAACTTCATGACGTCAGTCAACACACAAACATGACGTCACCCGACAGACAGACCCACACACACACAGACAACTTATTTATATATATATATATATATATATATATATATATATATATATATATATATATATATATATATATATATATATATGTATATATACTAGCTGTATATATACTAGCTGTTGTTGGGGTGGCACTTCGCGCCACCCCAACGAACGAACAGTTGTATATTCTTTGCTGTCACATTGTCTGTCCATATAAATAGATTGTCATGTTTACCAACTTTTGAAAATGCAACATAATAATTGTCCATGGGAAAACAATCCGTATTCAGTTCTATACCGCATTTTTCTAACGATTGCTCTTGAGCTTTGTTGATGGTGATTGCTAATCGAACATTCCCTGTGTCCCCGTCGTCATTTGTATATCCCCCTGTACCCCTGGCGTCCTACTAACTCTACTACTACTATATGCGACTCTACTAACTATAAATATAGTTTATTAAAGATGAAAAAGCAAGAACGGCAATGGAAGCTTCAAATATCATTACTGACGAAGGAAGACAATTTTTAGGTCAAACCCTTAGTTTTTACGGCTTCTCGTTTGGGCCAATATTTTGAAATTGTACGGGCCAATATTAGGAAAATACTGAACTGTAGTTTTACGATACTTTTGAAGTCGTAAGCGTCTCAAATCTTTGTGACATCAAATCTGTCACTATCAAACCTAGAAGTGAATAAGTTGACTGGCCATATATTCCTAAATTCGGACAAAAATCTCAAAATTTTCCTCAATACCTAAATTTTCCTCAATACCTAAGCCCTATTTTCCTAAATTCGGACAAAAATCTAAAAATTTTCCTCAATACCAAAAATGGTCCGACTGAGGTTCAGGACGTCGTTAGCATAATTTAAATATGACATTCTTGATGTTAACACAAGAATATCAGCAGGTTGGCTTTTGTGTTAATGAGGATAAAACTGTAACAGTTGATTTAAACCTTAAAGGATGTACTCATAAATCCATTAATTCGCAAAAATAACTTATATCCCCGAATCTGACAGTTTCATTTACCTGGGAATACGAATAAGAAAATCAATTTAAAAGAACTATCAAACTTGCCACCCACAATCTTGAAAATAAAGAGAAGAATCGCTTATTCTTCGCTTTTCTCTAATGTTGCGCCACTTACTCGTTTCTGCCTTTCTTTTATCCACTTTAAAACGCTTATTGACCCAAAAACTGAAAATAAGCCTTCCACTAATTTGTACCGTTCTTTAAACTATTCTTTATTTAACATATTCATCAAATTAACAATTATATAAAAAATCTTAGTGACTATCTCAAAAATTTAGTCGAGCAACCTTGTGGAAAAAGGGGTGCTGGAGGGAGGACAGCTGACCTTCAACAGTTTTGGTAACATAAAAAAGGGCACTAAAACTTTCAATCTACGATAAAATGAACCCTCTCTCGATTATGTTGGATATCTGGTTCAATGCTATTACCCCAAGGACAGCATGGCTAATAAGAAGAAGCTGTAGCCAAGTCTCTTCTTTCAAATATTTTAGAATGGGAAAAAGCAATCTGCTAAGACCTGATCAGTTATCCTACTTTTTTTTACAAATAATAGAAATTTCTCAAGTTGATTTATAATCATTTTGGATTTAAGTTCAGTTTGAACAATCAAAATCGTGGGAAAAGTTAGGAACGCCGCGTTTGAGTCATAAGATAAACTTTTGCTATTTTTTAGAAAGTCTTATAATAAGAAGGCAGAAATAGAACGCCTTCATGTACTTTTATCATATACTTACCTCAGATGCAAAAAAGTATCCATTTTTTGATTGACCTTTTGACCTAGTAAATTTTTATGATATGACCAGACTTCTACCAACAGGCGTCACGGGCTAGCACCTTTAAACTGACGTTTCATTTGTTTTCTATCTAGCATTAACCCAGCTCAACAAAGACAATTTGCGTGGCGAGTGAGACCAAGACTGAGAGAGTGGAAAATGAGGAGAGCCAAATATTTCCTCAATTTTTCTTATGAAGAAAAACATTACAAAATCTAAGGGAGATTTAATTTTGATCTTATACTGTAAAAATACTGAAAAGAGTATTTCCTAACTCAAAAATGTATTTTAAAATTCCAAATTGCTGTTGCCCCCCTCCTATTGGTTTCCCTTGTTTAGTTAAAAAAAGTATTATATTTTTTTTATCTAAAAATGAAGTTAGGGCGATATGTTAATTCAGTTTAGGGGCAGTACCTTCTTAATAAATGGATTTCTTATGAAATAGTTTAATCTAGTTTTGAACTTGTCGGTTTACATAAATTTCCAATTTCCGGGATCTTTGCGAGACTTATACGTAAAACTTTAGCCTGGAGAGGGCCATGCGAATAGGAGTGAGACGAAATTTTATAAAATAGGTAATAATACAACAAATAGTAGATGTTATTGAGAAAATTACAAAGTTTCATCACTTGGGGACGGAAGGGGGCTATAGACTTGAACTTTTTCTTCGTGTGTACATGTATAACCATTAAGGAGTCAATCACTTTTCATTGACAAATCTACGAAGAAGAGAGCAAGTACTTATTATGAAAGTTCTGAATTTGCTAATAAAATAAGCTAGACCTCTTCTTCGTGTTTATGTTTACTTTACCTAATAGACTCAATGTCTACTAGCCAGGTTTTAAACTAGGGTTTCCAAGCAAGCGTATTTCACTGTTTGGGTATTTTGGTCTAATCCTACTCGTTTTTGCGTACAATTCTGTGACTGCTGAGCTAACTTTTTCAGCTGTATTATAACCAAAATGAACACAAGAGATTATCTCTAATTCCCCAACAAAAATGGGCTTCTCAGTGCCAAATGGATTGTCGTAAATAAAAGACCCCCCCCCCTTCGGTACCAATTCCGCATAGGAAGTGGAAAAGTGGTGGACGATGATTTGAAAAAAGGTTGGTTAGATGAAGAGACTGGAGAAAAAAACCCTCTAGCACACAATTTTCTCTTACTCATTTAGTTAATGTTTAAATTGTTATTACCTTTGAATTATTTGTTGGAATCTACGGCCTATATCATGAAAAACCCCTTGGTTGTTTTTGATAGTAGAATAGCTTGGTAGTACCTCTATAGTGTATCAAAAATGGCAAACATCCATTATTTGCTTATTGCCATATTTCCCAAAATTAAAGTATTTATGCCAGAAAATGCACTTTAAGACAAAATGTACAGAAGAAAAGAAGTTTGAAATATTTTTCGATATAAATTCGATTGATGGGTATTCTTTAAGCTTTGTTTCGTAAATTAAGTAGACCGAATTGAAAATCAATTTAGACCAATGTGAAAAATTCCCATAAAGTTGCCAATTTTAATTCATAGCACTATAATCCTGTTTGAAAATGTCTATTTTACTGCAGATAACAAAGTTTGAAATTTTTCTATTTACTGCAAATTTTAGCAGTAAGTATGTTAAATGTCGAATCATTTAAGCAGTCAAAAAAGGCCATCTTCATCATTTTTCTATGAATTCAAATGTGGCACACACACTTTTTCTCCCTCAACCCAAGATTATAACTACGAAGAGGATTTCTGCTTCTCTAATAAATCTGATTTCCGGAAAGCACCATCTTTGCGTAGTACACTTAATATTCAAACACAACGCTTTAGGTCACTATGTTTCAATACCTTTTCCCAGCCAGAATGTGAGCAATTATATTATGTCTCGCGATTAATAGAAGTGTAGAAATAACTCAATTAATGATTAGTTTTCTTTCAGCTTTCAGGTTGGCTAATTGTAAAGTTTCTTCGACAACATTACAATCAGTAAAACCTTTCAAAAATTGTTTTCAAGTTTTAAATTCGACAGCTTCGTTTCTTCGTCACAGTGAAAATGCCTGATTTTATTATACGTTTTCGTATAACTGAGTAAACTATTATCATTTTTTAGTTATATTGTATAGAAAAAACCTTAAATATTCAAAATTTAAAATTCAACATGTTTCCTGTCTATTGTAAATTTTTAATCATAGAATCATTTCAGCAAATAATGAAGAAAGAGTGAATACAGGACTTCAAAAGAAAGTATCAATAATTTTATGTACTAATTGAGGGGTTGAACACTCTTAGCTGATATTAGATTACAGAGTATTTTAATTTCGGAATCACCAGTAAAATTATACGGTTTAAGTTTCAGAAGTTTAATAGTGAAAATTGCATAAGAAAAATTATAAACTGAAATTACAATATAGGGTGGAAGGGGGGGGGAGATTATGCAATATATAGAGTTGAATAACTAAGGTTTAGCACCCCCAGCTCTTCTAAATACAATTAAATAAAAAAAAGGTTTTTTTTTTACTAAAAGTAAGGAGCAAAATTAAAACTTAAAAAGAAAAAAATTACTCCGTATATGAAAAGGGTTTTTCTTCCTCAACTCATGCCCTTTACGCCAAAGTTTGACTCTATCTCTTAACTCTACTTTTTAGAATAGTAAAACACTTCAGCGTAAAGAGCAGGTCGTTGAGGGGGATAAGCCCTTTTAATATATGGAGTAATTTCTGCTCGTTTTAAGTTTTATTGTCGCTCCTTACTTTTAGTTGAAAAAAGTTGCTTTTTTTATTTAATTTCTGGACGTAAATGCGTGTTTTTATCATGGCTCTCCGCACATAAATAATTAAAACGAAATTTGCATATTAATTATTTTGGGCTAACTGGCTTTCTCATAGTTTTGATCAGAAGATTTTTGTAAAAAAAGGAGCGAGGGAGTAGGCCTATTTGGCCTCCAGATTTTTGATTGCTTAAAAAGGCAATTAAAACTTTTAATTTCATACGAACGTTTTCATTAGTAAAAAATATACGTAACTTACAAATTAGTTTATGTAACGAACTTCTATATTCGTACGTTTTTACTGCGTACTAGCTGTTGGGGTGGCGCTTCGCGCCACCCCAATACCTAGTTGGCGGGGGCGCTTCGCACCCCCCAGCCAAATCGTTATGCGCCATATTAGTTACGCGCCATTGTAGTTGTGTCCCTGTTTCCCACCTGTGAATATATATATATATATATATATATATATATATATATATATATATATATATATATATATATATATATATATATATATATATATGTTTTTAACTACGTAAAACTTGCGAATATACAACATTCTTCGCTGTCCCATTGTCTGCGCATATAAATAGATTGTCAGGTTTACCAACATATAATTGTCCATGGGAAAAAAGATCCGTGTTCAGATCTATACCTCATGATTCCCTTGAGGGCAATCTAATGATTGCCCTTGAGCTTTGTTGATGGTGATTGCTAATCGAACATTATCTTTGTCCTCGTCGTGATTTATATACCCCCATGTACCCCCCGGTGTCCCAATTTTATTTGTGTCCCTGTGTCCCGGTTATTTATATTCCCTGTGTCCCGGTCGTCATTTGTGTCCCGGTGTCCCAGTCTGTAATTTCTCTTTGAGTGTCCCGGTCGTCATTTATATTCCCGGTGTCCCGGTCGTCATTTGCGTCCCGGTGTCCCGGTCTGTATATACATTCGTTTTTCAATTTGTATATGATGAAATAATTCTTTTGTTTTTTTCCTTTTTCTTTTTAGTTTCTTTTTGGTTTTTACCTTTTTTTTAGCTGTTTTAGTTTTTTTCTTTTTTCTTTTTAGTTTTTTTTGTAGTTTTTACATTTTTTTAGTTTTTTTTTATTTTATTTGTTTTTTAGTTTTCATTTTCTCCTTTATTTTTAAGTTTTTTTCCTTTATTTGTAGTTAATTTTAATGTCTTTACATGTGCCCATAAATTAGAATTTTTCAGGCAAGCATTCATTTCATCTGCAGGGGTTGATCTAGGAATTATAGGTAATGTTTGCCTGAAATCTCCCGTAAGCAATATTAAAGTGCTGCCAAAGGGTTTCGAATTCCTCGCAAATCTTTAAAACATTGATCCAGAGCCTCGAGCGATTTTTTGTGTGCCATTGTGCACTCGTCCCAAATAATAAGTTTGCACTGCTGCAATACTTCACCCATCCCAGATGATTTGGAAATATTGCTCGTGGGAGTTTCTGTAGAATGCAAATTCAGAGGCAATTTCAAAGCGGAGTGAGCAGTTCTTCCACCAGGCAGCAATGTTGCGGCTATTCCGGATCACGCAATTACCAATGCTATATCATTTTTTGATCAAATTGATGCCAGAATCAGTTTTATCACATACGTTTTACCAGTACCTCCTGGCGCATCCAAAAGGAAAATAAATTTCTTTTTGGAATTCTATAACTCTTTCTTTTATAAATTTATAATATATAAATTTCTGATGTAAAATCAAAAGTCATACCACGTCTCTAACCGTTTTCGATGGAGTATATCTTCGGACATTTTCGACTTATATTTTTCCCATAACTCTGTAGGAACTGAAGGAGAGCAAGTTGTTAGTATGATTCCAAACAATGCACGAATTTGACTTGGACTTGACGTTTCGCACGCGTCATTGATGCAGTTATCCCAGTGTTGGTCACTCTCCAATAAATTCAGAGCTTGCTCTTGTGATTCCTTGGCACGCTTTCTGTTCTTACTTTCTCTATCAGCTGGAAGCCTGTTTTCTTGCTGTTCTTGTGATTCCTCGGCACGCTTTCTTTTCTTACTTTCTCTTTCAGCAACAAGTTTTTTGGCATAGACTCTTTGAGCAGCTTCCTCGGCTGTTGCCATTTTAGGTTCTTCAGTCATTTTACAATTAAACATTTTTCCGTCCACGATCTTCTTACAATTAAAATTTGTCTTTGAACGAATTTCTTAAATACCTTTATTGTTGCGTCCCTGTGTCCCGGTCGTCATTTATATTCCCTGTGTCCCCGTCGGTATTTGTCTCCCGGTGTCCTAGTCTGTAATTTCTCTTTGAGTGTCCCGGTCGTCATTTGTTTCTTGGTGTCCCGGTCTGTAAAATCGTCAGTCGACAAACATGACGTCAGTCGACAAACAATTTCATGACGGCATAATGCTCAATCCTTATAATAACGTCAGTCGACAAACATGACGTCAATCGACCTAAAAATCGACACATATAAAATCGACACATATAAAAATATTAACTTCAAAGATTAACTTTGACAACCGGGATACCATCTTGGGATCAGAGCATAATTTGCACTTTACTGAAAAACAAAAAAATGGCTGTGGACTGGCAGTTTAGTATAAATATACCGATATATATTCCTTGAAGTTTAAATAACTTTCAATTTATTAAAGCTTAAAAATTTAAAATATTTGAAACATATTTTGCTTATTTAAGTCATAGAATAAATAACCGAGTCAAAATTAAAACGAGCAAAACTTAGACTCAACCCCCATGCCTTCTGAAGACCAGAACATAATTTCCACTTCACTTGAAACAAAGTAAATTTGAATTTTTTTTACTTTGTTTTTAATTTTTTAAAATGTTTTTACTAGAGATGAAAGGGGAAGTCCTCGCCCTTGCACTCCAATTACAGCACGAATGTCTGGTTCCCTTTTTAATAGTAACAAGAGGTTAGATGACAAGCAGCCCTTCTCCCGAGCCCATTCATTTCCCAAACACACCCAGAAAAATTTTGAAACTGCCATTTTGTTCAGCATCGTAGAACGGTTCAGTAACTATGTCTTTAG